>NC_056630.2:206471120-206478620 GCF_002870075.4 Lactuca sativa | reverse complement strand
CGAGTCGAGGCATCTTTCTTGATAAGGATTTCGTGGGTGAGATGCAAGGTTGTAAAAAACGCTCGACGTTAGCTAGTCGGTGGACTGGGGTTAAGCGATTAATCGGCTAGGCGGAGAGATTAATCGGAGGATTAATCAGGGACCATTAATTGCTAATTTGCTGAATTTTAAAAAATTAAATATGACTAATATCATATCAAAGTTCATAAATACCACTAATATCATAACAAAATAGGGTTAATATGATTAATACAACACTAATCATGCCTCAAATAGTTTCAATTGAGATAAAACTTCTCTAAAATGTTAAAATTTCATCATTTTATATTGTTTCCTTCATTATGTATATATGGATTAATCTCTAGGCGTCCTCTAATCGGGCCGAGGTAGTAGCACCTAGGGGGATTAATCGAAGATTAATCGGGACCTAGTCGGGATTTTTACAACAGTGGTGAGATGTTAGGTCAACAGTTCATTTTATGGTGACGGAGGGTTCGGTAATACTGTAGAGTTGAAAAACTAATTTCCCCTATTTAAAAGGATATTAAATGTTTTAAACATTTTCCATAATTAAGTGTCATCAAGATTACTATTATACCCTTAATCAGATTTTTGAAATGATTGGTCAACAATCATTCCTACATCCACACAATATTTAGTTAGAATACTTGAACCTACCTATATAATAAATAGTCTTTTTAGGTAAAACAGGGGACCAATCGCGTAAAAAAAAACAAAACAGTAGGGACCTTCCGAGTTACAAAATAAGTTAGGGACAAAACATGCAAATTACCCTAAACCATAAGGATCATTCGTGTAATTTACACACACAACCACACACACACACACACACACACACACACACACACACACATATATATATATATATATATATATATAATATATATATATATATATATTCATCCCATTTCTCAAATCATTTAGAAATTCACAAATTATAAGGCCATTTCAAATGTCACTTACAAAGTTGGTTGATAAATCGGAAAAAACATAGTTTTATCTCGATTTTATTAAAAGAATGGTTAATATTATAAAATACCTTATATTTTGTGGTTTTATTTCGGCTTGAACACAACTTTTTTTTTCTAGAAAAAGGCCTTGTATTTTTTTATTTTTTCCAATCCGGCCCTTTTTGTCAAAAAATTTTCTATATAAATCTGTAAGATGTGAGGGATTTATCGGGAAAAACTAAAAAGTTAAACATCTATGTGGAAACAGTTTGAAGGTTGAGATTTTTTTCGGAAAAGAAAAAAGAAATGTTGAGGTGTTTTCAGAAAAAATAAAAAAAAAGTACATGATCTTATTGAGGAAATAGAAAAGATAATGTTTAATCCGGAAAAAAAACCACAAAATATAAGATTTTTTATAAATTAACCAAAAAAAGTTGTTATACTTAATGTTATCAAAATATATAACATTTAAATTCTATGTATATCTCATGACATCATGTAATAAATGCTAAAATGTCATGATAGTTATTATTCAATTGTTGTTCAAAAATTTCTAACATATTCACAACTACTCAACTGCTTATTTATGACTATTTAAAAGTCTTTAAATGTTGAAAATACTATCATATATAAATCAAGAAATTTGTTTAGCTTTCTTGTTAATGAAAACCTCATGATGCCTAGCCTTTATAGAGTCATTACTATCTTCTTCTTCTTAACAATGTCATCCGCTCGTCCACTTAATTCCTCTGAAAACTGCTTTTTAGTCAATAGGTGGCATATATTCGTTACAAGTAACCTTCCTGATAATATGAATCTTCATTTCCATGGAAGTCATAATAGCGATCAAACAATTGTCCCTTTCTTCCGGACAAGCTTTTGATTGGTCATTCTGTAAAACCGGCAATCAACAATATTTTGGTGACTTCAATTGGGGTTCAAGGAGTGTATCTTTGACACTATTTGATAATCATGTCAACAGGATTTGCAATCGTTTTAAAGTAGGTACAAGACATTGTTATTGGTTAGTTAATACAGGAGGTTTTTTCGTATCAAGAACCAATCCACCATTCCCTAATGATGAATGGCATTTTGAAAGGTCTTGGAGTTGAATATTTTGTAATCGAGTTGACTTTATAATTAAATTAATATAATAAAGTACGTTTTCAGTTTACTAATGTTGTGACATGTTTTTCTCTTTTAATCATAATTCATTTACTTCTACCTTATCTACGAATCTTTACTATTCTATTCATACGAAAATTTTCAATCATACAATTTAGATTAAAATATATGGTTGAAATATATTGGGTTTTGGATTGAATTTTGATCGAAACTAAATCTTGTTTTTGTCCAAAACCAAATCATTATTTTAGATTTGAGGTTGGTTTTCGATCGTAAAAATAAAATCAGTTATATTGCAAAAATATGTATAATATATATATATATATATATATATATATATATATATATATATATATATATATATATATATATATATATATATATATAGAAAAGTTCAATAGAGAACCATAATTATTGGTTCTCCAAGGAACCATATATTTTTTTCAAGTTCTAAAGCTTATTCTTTATCGAAAAAAAAAAACTAAAAATATCTAAATTCATAACTTAACATTGTGAATGTTAAATATATTTATCGGATTCACCGTGTGAATTCAGATTCATATTATGAATTTCTGCATTTTTAGTATTTTTTTTTTATAAAAAATAAGTTCTAAAAGTTGAAAAAAAGATTGGTTCCTTGGTTTCTTGCTTAATTATGGTTCTCTTTTGAACCTCACCCAATATATATATATATATATATATATATATATATATATATATATATATATATATATATATATATATATATATATATATATATATATATATATATATATAAGATGGCTCATGCGAAAACAAAAGCATTTTGTGAAAATACGAAAACAAATTTTATCTTATAAAAATCAAACACCAGTACTTTATAAATTAAATTTATTAGCAAGATAACCCCATTACTTTTAAATAATATTAGTGATATAAAATCAACAATAGAAAATTAAAATCCTAATCTTCTCTCGAAAGCCTCTTTATGTTAATGGTCTGATTGAAAGCTTAGCAAGATAATAATGGTAATCTCCCTTCACCATTAAAATACCATCACAAATATAAGAAGGTTGATGTGAATAAATAAGAGAAGATGGAATTGTGAGAAAAAAAATCGATAGGTTTCATACCTTCTTTTTCTTTGAAATAATCCTTGAACCCCAAATTTGAATAAGAGTGGTTTAATGGTGGTGTCAATCTAATTGATTGATGGTGGCATCGTACATCATACAGGGTTAAAGGTCTCTGAAATGGTGTTGATGATTATTAAAATCGGTGATTAGATGGCCCACGTGAAAGTGTCTACAACTGGTGTCTACAATCGATGATGAATATGGCAGTCGAGGCATCTTTCTTGATAAGGATTTCGTGGGTGAGATGCAAGGTTGTAAAAAACGCTCGACGTTAGCTAGTCGGTGGACTGGGGTTAAGCGATTAATCAGCTAGGCGGAGATTAATCGGAGGATTAATCAGGGACCATTAATTGCTAATTTGCTGAATTTTAAAAAATTAAATATGACTAATATCATATCAAAGTTCATAAATACCACTAATATCATAACAAAATAGGTTAATATGATTAATACAACACTAATCATGCCTCAAATAGTTTCAATTGAGATAAAACTTCTCTAAAATGTTAAAATTTCATCGTTTTATATTGTTTCCATCATTATGTATATATGGATTAATCTCTAGGCGTCCTCTAATCGGCCGAGTAGCGCCTAGGGATTAATCGAAGATTAATAGGGACCTAGTCGGGATTTTTACAACAGTGGTGAGATGTTAGGTCAACAGTTCATTTTATGGTGACGAGGGTTCGGTAATTTTGTAGAGTTGAAAAACTAATTCCCCCTATTTAAAAGGATATTAAATGTTTTAAACATTTGCCATAATTAAGTGTCATCAAGATTACTATTATACCCTTAATTAGATTTTTGAAATGATTGATCAACAATCATTCCTACATCCACACAATATTTAGTTAGAATACTTGAACCTACCTATATATATATATATATATATATATATATATATATATATATATATATATACTAGAAATTTTCGAGGCCCGTGCTAAGCACGGCCCATGAAGGGTAATGGTTTTTCTTTTACCATAATCTTCAATATAATGAGGTAATAACCAAAAAGTGAATATTTTTAGCTTTAAATGTGTGGATTTTCGATGTCAAATCATGAATAACATTAAAAAAATCGAAGTATATTCTTATAATCAACAAGTGACAGTTCAATTTCATAATTTTTGCAAGATTTTTGTAATCGGTCATTGTGAAATTTTAAGATTTGTGCTAAACAATGCGCATGAAGGGTATTGGGGTATTTTTAAACTTAAGGTAGAATGCTATGGGTTATATAGGGTTTGTATATTCAAATATATCGAACACTAAAATATAAAAGATTTAAATCAATATGGTTGGTAAGCCGACAAATTGCTCCGCTAACCCTCTCTTAAAAGTGTAACATCAGTAACTTAGTGTGGTGAATATGTTTATTGATAAACCATCCTATTGTTTCGGTGAAAATCTTATTGGTAAACCATACTGTTGTTTCATTGATTTGTTTTTTTTTCCTTTTTTTTTGTTTCGTCAACTTGTTAACTGCAATTATATACAATCTATGTCTTTAATTACTACGATTGATTGTACACAGAAGTACATTGTCTATATTATATATTATCATGTTGCAGAAATTTTATCTATGTTTCATAAGACATCGACAACATTTATGTGATTGTTGATCCTAGTTCAAAAAGTAAAATAAAGTTGTTTATCATCATATGAGAATATCATTGACAGAGACTTAAATTTTTGTTACCTATGCACTCTTTCGGCTCATGTTATACAACTTAAATCAAGTAGATTGCATATTTATTGGTGTATTGAATCTTACTGACATATATGCAAACAAGACCCATGAAGATCATCCTATATATCATCTCAAATTAGTATGTTGGGAATGTTGGTAACTCTGATCTTAATAATTATCTATTGACAGAATTACAGATCGATCATTTAATCTTCTTCATGTATCCGTTTGGATTCTAATCCAAGTGTTGCAGTTAAGACCTTATATCAATAATCGTTGAGATAAAGGTGGTTATACTATTACAGCAAAAAAACCATAATTGGGTCTAGAGTAAGCAAAAAAAATGCCAAATATGGCACAAAAAGAATTAAAATAACTATAGAAAGAAAAGTCAATAACCCTAGCTTTTTAATTTTGGTTGGTAATGTTAATAAATTGTGTGCTTATATATATATATATATATATATATATATATATATATATATATATATATATATGAGGAATTTATTGCATAAATGACACAATAATTTAAAAAAATATGTTGTATTATCTAGCAGGAACCAAGATCAAAGTTGAAAAATGAGTAGACAACAATATATCATGCAAAATGTGCACATTTGGATCGTCATCACCTCAAAGAACGAGATTGATTTCTGTCCTTACCTTGCAATATAAATAAAAGTTGTGTGATTGACTATCCAATTAAAAAAAGATCTAATTTTGTAAATATTTTAAAATTTGTGGTTGTTTGCATACCATATCTTTACCCATAAAACACCCTTTCATTCTCTAAAGCAAACTTCCGTGAAACTTTTTCCTTGTTCTGGTGAAATGTTCTGAGAGAGGAGAGTCGGAACAAAAATATAGAAGTTGAAGGACAAAATTGTAATTTCAGCAAGGCAACAGAAGAAAAGAAACTGCCATGGTTCTTAATAGTCTAGTACTGATATTATACTATACTAGTTAATGATAATGAAAATATTAATATTTATACTTTCATTTGCCTTAATGCAACATGTTGATATTTTACAACAGAATAAGGATACATTTGTTTAAGGTAACATGGAAGGAGAAGATATTGACTTTTAATACTTTGTTTCATAAAGAGAATTATGATTATAAGACCTAACCATTCACCAACCACATGTGTGGATATATTGACAATAGAGCATGCACCCAAGATAGATGGCAAGTGGCAAAATCAGCAAAAGGGTAATCTAAATGCAAACTTTGTTCTTATTAAGATTATAGAACTTAATAAATCGTTTTACATGCTAAATGTAAGAGCTGTATGCTAGTTTTAAGCCACATAAGTAGCTAAATTGTACCATCTGGAGTGATATAATGTATGTCTCAACTTTATATAGATTTAGCTGAATGTAAATGATGTCCCAATGAACAATATCTTTTAGCAGATAATCAACAGATGGAAGTTTTCTCATTTCCTAGCTTCTTTTCATCAATCCACCAAATTCAAGCACATTCCATGACAACATTATGGTGGTGAACACCGCACATGATAATATACAAACAAGTCAAATTGAAAAAAAAAAGATTCTAAGTCACGAGGTGTGATTTCAAAGGTTGAAATGTAATTTGCTAGTATTTGACACCGACCACTAAAACACCAAAATCTGTCACGAATAAATTTCAATTAACAATATATATCAGTTCCTTAAAAGTAACAGTTTGTCTAAGAATCTTCGCAACAGGAACGTCAAATTAGCCTATCAATATGAAGTCGCTTATTCAGTTTACCAATGTTATAAAAGATATATAATTGAAAGTGAATATAGAAAAGAATTTCATATGTTTTTCTCATTCTTATTTCATCTTGTTGAATTATATACAAGTATTGAAAAAAATTTCAAACAACAAAGAATTTTTCAACCTAGAGATTCTGAGTGCGAATATAAGACTTTGATGAAATTTTCCAGAAGAAATTGGAAAATTGAAGTGAACCATTAAAAATCTTCAGAAAGGAGATCAATATTCCCTTGTAAATTGGTGTTTTTGTTTTAAAGTTCTTCAAGTGAAAACCAATTATAGAAAGACACAAAACCTAGAAGCTTTTTCCAAACTATAGATCGAACTCCTGATTTTGTTCAAACAAAGAAGAAATGGAAGCTATAAGGATGGAATTAATGGGTTGAAACAAATGAAAGATGGATTACCTTAAACCCAAGAAACCAAAACACTGCCTCTGTACTCAAAAACCTAATGAGATGGGATATAGAACTCAGAAGTAGAAAAAAAACATTAAAAATAAGTAAGAGAACAAAAATAAAAATAACATAATCAAACCCACCATTATCGTGAAGACGATTGTCAATCATTGAAGACGGAAGATTAGGGTTAGGGTACCAAAGGCTGCCAATTGTTGATGTAGGAGGAGGGAGATGATCACCAACCGATCAAACTAAACTGGACGATGAATTTACACGATATATGTGTTTCTTCGCAGATTAAGGGGCATCCAAAATGAAACGGCGGGGATCCACTTTGAAGGAACATGACGTTTTTAAGAAAGGCGACGGTACATATGCATCAAACCGGACAAATTACACTCCTTCAAGGTCCGTGGCATCGTTTAGAA